>NC_088239.1:77825131-77870131 GCF_036934945.1 Oncorhynchus masou masou | reverse complement strand
TCCTCCTCTCATTATCTTCTGGTCTCTTCTCCTCTTCCTCTCATTATCTTCTGGTCTCTTCTCCTCTTCCTCTCATTATCTTCTGGTCTCTTCTCCTCTTCCTCTCATTATCTTCTGTTCTTTCCTCGTCTTTTCTGGCTTCTAGTAGTATGGCATGGTATTTGTCCTGACTTAGATTTATGTTGATAACTACCTAAAACGTTTTAAATGTCAAAATCTCTATGCTAATCACCACTGTTTTCCTATCAAGAGTGTGTGTGTGTTTGTGTGTGTGTGTGTGTGTGTGTGTGTGTGTGTGTGTGTGTGTGTGTGTGTGTGTGTGTGTGTGTATGCGCTCACGTGTGTGTACTTGTGTGCGCATGCATCTACGTGCGTAACGTCAGTTGCTCCACAGTGGCTCTCGAGTCAGATTTCATAGTGCCAGGAGAACAGTGGGGGAAAAGCACATGTGATCAAGGATCCTTCTAGTTGGAAAAGAACAAGCGCCATGCAGTCGTCCCCAAAGCACAGTGATCCTCAGACAGGTGACCTTAGCTACATTCACACATACTGTGAAAAGAGACTGTAGAAATGAATGCTTCCTCCCCACACGTTGTTGAGCCAGTCTGACAGTGGCTATTTAAAACTGTGTGTGTGTGTGTGTGTGTGTATGTACTGTATGTGTGGTGCTTCTCTTGGACTGCAATAGGTGCCAGTACTCATTTTAGGTGCTGCAGTGGGGTAATATTCTAGAAGAAAACAGCTCCACATGTGATGTTTGAGGTAATATTCTAGAAGAGAAACAGGAGCTCCTTCCGTATGTTTGAGGTAATTCTAGAAGAAAACAGGAGCTCCACAGTAGTACCGTATGTTTGAGGTAGTATTCTAGAAGAGAAACAGGAGCTCCACAGCCGTATGTTTGAGGTAGTATTCTAGAAGAGAAACAGGAGCTCCCCAAAGTATTCACAGTGATCCTCAACCCACTTTACCGTATGTTTTAGGTAGTATTCTAGAAGTGATACCTATGTTTTAGGTAGTATTCTAGAAGAGAAACAGGAGCTCCACAGTAGTACCGTATGTTTGAGGTAGTATTCTAGAAGAGAAACAGGAGCTCCACAGTAGTACCGTATGTTTTAGGTAGTATTCTAGAAGAGAAACAGGAGCTCCAAGTAGGATACTAGAAGAGAAACAGGAGCTTAGTACTGTATGTTTTAGGTGGTATTCTAGAAGAGAAACAGGAGCTCCACTGTACCGCTGAAAGAAACAGGAGCTCCACAGTAGTACCATATGTTTTAAATGAATCCACAGTAGTACCGTATGTTTGAGGTAGTATTCTAGAAGAGAAACAGGAGCTCCACAGTAGTACCGTATGTTTGAGGTAATATTCTAGAAGAGAAACAGGAGCTCCACAGTGACAGTGGCTATTTAAAACTGAAGAGAAACAGGAGCTCCACAGTAGTACCGTATGTTTGTGTTCTAGAAGAGAAACAGGAGCTCCACAGTAGTACCGTATGTTTTAGGTAGTATTCTAGAAGAGAAACAGGAGCTCCACAGTAGTACCGTATGTTTTAGGTAGTATTCTAGAAGAGAAACAGGAGCTCCACAGTAGTACCGTATGTTTTAGGTAGTATTCTAGAAGAGAAACAGGAGCTCCACAGGTGCCAGTAGGTAATATTCTAGAAGAGAAACAGGAGCTCCACAGTTACCGTATGTTTTAGGTAGTATTCTAGAAGAGAAACAGGAGCTCCACAGTAGTACCGTATGTTTTAGGTAGTATTCTAGAAGAGACACAGGAGCTCCACAGTAGTACCGTATGTTTGAGGTAATATTCTAGAAGAGAAACAGGAGCTCCACAGTCATACCGTATGTTTTAGGTAGTATTCTAGAAGAGAAACAGGAGCTCCACAGTCATACCGTATGTTTTAGGTAGTATTCTAGAAGAGAAACAGGAGCTCCACAGTAGTACCGTATGTTTGAGGTAGTATTCTAGAAGAGAAACAGGAGCTCCACAGTAGTACCGTATGTTTGAGGTAGTATTCTAGAAGAGAAACAGGAGCTCCACACCGTATGTTTAGGTAGTATTCTAGAAGAGAAACAGGAGCTCCACAGTAGTACCGTATGTTTTAGGTAGTATTCTAGAAGAGAAACAGGAGCTCCACAGTAGTACATGTTTTAGGTAGTATTCTAGAAGAGAAACAGGAGCTCCACAGTAGTACCGTATGTTTTAGGTAGTATTCTAGAAGAGAAACAGGAGCTCCACAGTAGTACCGTATGTTTTAGGTAGTATTCTAGAAGAGAAACAGGAGCTCCACAGTAGTACCGTATGTTTGTTTTAGGTAGTATTCTAGAAGAGAAACAGGAGCTACAGTATACCTATGTTTTAAGAAGAGAAACAGGAGCTCCACAGTAGTACCGTATGTTTTAGGTAGTATTCTAGAAGAGAAACAGGAGCTCCACAGTATACCGTATTTTTAGGTAGTATTCTAGAAGAGAAACAGGAGCTCCACAGTAGTACCGTATGTTTTAGGTAGTATTCTAGAAGAGAAACAGGAGCTCACAGTATGTTTTTGAGGTAGTATTCACAGTAGTACCGTATGTTTTAGGTAGTTTCTAGGTACAGTATTATGTTTTAGAAGAGAAACAGGAGCTCCACAGTAGTACCGTATGTTTAGTAGGTAGTATTCTAGAAGAGAAACAGGAGCTCCACAGTAGTACCGTATGTTTTAGGTAGTATTCTAGAAGAGAAACAGGAGCTCCACAGTAGTACCGTATGTTTTAGGTAGTATTCTAGAAGAGAAACAGGAGCTCCACAGTAGTACCGTATGTTTGAGGTAGTATTCTAGAAGAGAAACAGGAGCTCCACAGTAGTACCGTATGTTTGAGGTAGTATTCTAGAAGAGAAACAGGAGCTCCACAGTAGTACCGTATGTTTGAGGTAGTATTCTAGAAGAGAAACAGGAGCTCCACAGTAGTACCGTATGTTTGAGGTAGTATTCTAGAAGAGAAACAGGAGCTCCACAGTAGTACCGTATGTTTGAGGTAGTATTCTAGAAGAGAAACAGGAGCTCCACAGTAGTACCGTATGTTTTAGGTAGTATTCTAGAAGAGAAACAGGAGCTCCACAGTAGTACCGTATGTTTGAGGTAATATTCTAGAAGAGAAACAGGAGCTCCACAGTCATACCGTATGTTTTAGGTAGTATTCTAGAAGAGAAACAGGAGCTCCACAGTATTATGTTTTAGGTAGTATTCTAGAAGAGACACAGGAGCTCCACAGTAGTACCGTATGTTTTAGGTAGTATTCTAGAAGAGAAACAGGAGCTCCACAGTAGTACCGTATGTTTTAGGTAGTATTCTAGAAGAGAAACAGTAGCTCCACAGTCATACCGTATGTTTTAGGTAGTATTCTAGAAGAGAAACAGGAGCTCCACAGTAGTACCGTAGGTAGTTTCTAGAAGAGAAACAGGAGCTCCACAGTAGTATGTTTTAGGTAGTATTCTAGAAGAGAAACAGGAGCTCCACATGTTTTAGGTACTAGAAGAGAAACAGGAGCTCCACAGTAGTACCGTATGTATGTTTTAGGTAGTATTCTAGAAGAGAAACAGGAGCTCCACAGTAGTACCGTATGTTTTAGGTAGTATTCTAGAAGAGAAACAGGAGCTCCACAGTAGTACCGTATGTTTTAGGTAGTATTCTAGAAGAGAAACAGGAGCTCCACAGTAGTACTGTATGTTTTAGGTAGTATTCTAGAAGAGAAACAGGAGCTCCACAGTAGTACCGTATGTTTTAGGTAGTATTCTAGAAGAGAAACAGGAGCTCCACAGTAGTACCGTATGTTTTAGGTAGTATTCTAGAAGAGAAACAGGAGCTCCACAGTAGTACCGAGTTTCTAAACAGGAGCTCCACAGTAGTACCTCCACAGTATGTTTTAGGTAGTATTCTAGAAGAGAAACAGGAGCTCCACAGTAGTACCGTATGTTTTAGGTAGTATTCTAGAAGAGAAACAGGAGCTCCACAGTAGTACCGTATGTTTTAGGTAGTATTCTAGAAGAGAAACAGGAGCTCCATGTTTTTTTAGGTAGTATTCTAGAAGAGAAACAGGAGCTCCACAGTAGTACTGTATGTTTTAGGTAGTATTCTAGAAGAGAAACAGGAGCTCCACAGTAGTACCGTATGTTTTAGGTAGTATTCTAGAAGAGAAACAGGAGCTCCACAGTAGTACTGTATGTTTTAGGTAGTATTCTAGAAGAGAAACAGGAGCTCCACAGTCATACCGTATGTTTTAGGTAATATTCTAGAAGAGAAACAGGAGCTCAAGCAGTAGAACATTTGAGTTGCCGGTACACCGCTCCTGCCTAAGTCAAGCACTGTGTGTGTGTGTGTGTGTGTGTGTGTGTGTGTGTGTGTGTGTGTGTGTGTGTGTGTGTGTGTGTGTGTGTGTGTGTGTGTGTGTGTGTGTGTGTGTGTGTGTGTGTGTGTGTGTGTGTGTGTGTGGTCCTGCATGACAGACAGCTGCTCTCCTGTCCTGTCTACCATACAGCTGTCTTTCTGTCCTGTCTACCATACAGCTGTCTTTCTGTCCTGTCTACCATACAGCTGTCTTTCTGTCCTGTCTACCAGACAGCTGCTGTCCTGTCCTGTCTACCAGACAGCTGCTGTCCTGTCCTGTCTACCAGACAGCTGCTCTCCTGTCCTATCTGCCAGACAGCTGCCTTCCTGTCCTGTCTATGAGCCAGCTGCTCTCCTGTCCTGCCAAACAAACAGCTGCTGTCCTTTTCTGTCCTGTCTAACATACAGCTGCTCTCCTGTCCTGTCCTGTCTACCAGACAGCTGCTTTCCTGTCCTGTCTATGAGCCAGCTGCTCTCCTGTCCTGCCAAACAAACAGCTGCTGTCCTTTTCTGTCCTGTCTAACATACAGCTTCTCTCATGTCCTGTCCTGTCTAACAGACAGCTGCTCCCCTGTCCTGTCTAACAGAAAACTCCTCTCCTGTCCTGCCCTGTGGAACCCAAGTCTAACAGACAGCAGCTCCCCTGTCCTGTCTAACAGACAATTTTTCCCCTGTCCTGTCTAACAGACAGCTGCTCCCCTGTCCTGTCCTGTCCTATCCTTTAGTACGGTATGCATTGTTGGACACACTCAGCCTCTATAGACTCTCCTACAACCACAGTTAGAGCAATCATATATGGAGTAGTAAACATTACATATGACATAGGTGTGATAAATATGGTAGTGGGGTCAAGCAACTGCAATGTGACCCCTGATATAGAATACCCTGCACTGGTTCCTTTGAAACAGGGCAGGCACCTCTTCAGGGTGTGTGTGTGTGTGTGTGTGTGTGTGTGTGTGTGTGTGTGTGTGTGTGTGTGTGTGTGTGTGTGTGTGTGTGTGTGTGTGTGTGTGTGTGTGTGTGTGTGTGTGTGTGTGTGTGTGTGTGTGTGTGCTTGCTTGTGTGTTTGAAGAGCTCCCTTCTCATTGGTGCTCAAGCTAGAGATGATCTCTGTAAAAGTGGGCCAAGGGTGGCACCTCCCTCCCTCTCCCTGTCTCTCTCTCATTCTCTCCCTCCCTCTCCCTGTCTCTCTCTCATTCTCTCCCTCCCTCTCCCTGTCTCTCTCTCATTCTCCCCCTCCCTCTCCCTGTCTCTCTCTCATTCTCCCCCTCCCTCTCCCTGTCTCTCTCTCATTCTCCCCCTCCCCTCTCCTGTCTCTCTCTCATTCTCCCCCTCCCTCTCCCTGTCACTCTCTCATTCTCCCCCTCCCTCTCCCTGTCACTCTCTCATTCTCCCCCTGTCTTTTTCTCATTCTCTCCCTGTCTCCCTCTCATTCTCCCTCTCCCTGTCTCTTTCTCATTCTCTCCCTCTCCCTGTCTCTCTCTCATTCTCTCCCTGTCTCTCTCTCTCATTCTCCCCTGTCCCTCCCTGTCTCTCTCTCTCATTCTCCCCTCCCTTTCCCTGTCTCTCTCATTCTCTCCCTCCCTCTCCCTGTCACTCTCTCATTATCCCCCTCCCTCTCCCTCTCCCTGTCTCTCTCTCATTCTCCCCCTCCCTGTCTTTCTCTCATTCTCCCCCTCCCTCTCCCGGTCTCCTCTCTCTTTCTCTCTCTCTCATTCTCTCTCTCCCTCCCTTCCTCACCCTGTCTTCTCTCTCATTCTCTCCACCTTCTGTCTGTCTTCTCTCTCATTCTCTCCAGCTTCTGTCTGTCTTCTCTCTCATTCTCTCCCTGCCTTCTGTCTGTCTTCTCTCTCATTCTCTACCTGCCTTCTCTCATTCTCCCCCTTCCTCTTCATGTCTTCTCTCTCATTCTCTCTCATTCTCCCCCTGTCTCTCTGTCTCTCCCTCTCCATGTCTTCTCTCTCATTCTCTCCCTTCCTCTTCCTGTCTTCTCTCTCATTCTGTCCCTGTCTCTCTTTCTCTCCCTCTCCATGTCTTCTCTCTCATTCTCTCCCTTCCTCT
Source organism: Oncorhynchus masou masou (assembly GCF_036934945.1). Classification (NCBI taxonomy): domain Eukaryota; kingdom Metazoa; phylum Chordata; class Actinopteri; order Salmoniformes; family Salmonidae; genus Oncorhynchus; species Oncorhynchus masou. The sequence continues at coordinate 77,863,703 of NC_088239.1, read as the reverse complement.
CCCTGTCTTCTCTCTCATTCTCTCCCTGTCTCTCTCTGTCTCTCCCTCTCCATGTTTCTCTCTCATTCTCTCTCATTCTCTCTCTTCCTCTCCCTGTCTTCTCTCTAATTCAATCGCATTCTTTCCCTGTCTTCTCTCTCATTCTCTCTCATTCTCTCCCTGTCTTCTCTCTCATTCTCTCTCTCTCTCTCTCTCTCTCTCTCTCTCTCTCTCTCTCTCTCTCTGTCTCTCCCTCTCCATGTCTTCTCTCTCATTCTCTCCCTTCCTCTCCCTGTCTTCTCTCTCATGCTCTCCCTGTCTTCTTTCTCATTCTCTCTCTGTCTCTCCCTCTCCCTGTCTTCTCTCTCATTCTCTCTCTGTCTCTCCCTCTCCATGTCTTCTCTCTCATTCTCTCTCATTCTCTCCCTGTCTTCTTTCTCATTCTCTATCTGACTCTCAGTCCACCCCTTCTCCCCCTTCCTCCCTCTTCCACTCCCTCCTTCTTTCTGTCCTTGTCCCTCTCCCTAATCTTTCCCTCTCTCCCTTCATGTTTCCTTCTCCCCGTCTGTTTCACATTTCCTCTCCCAATCTCCTCTTTCCTTTCTTATCCTCTCTCTCTCTCTCCACTACCTCAGTGTGTCTCCATCCCTTTCATTAATAACTCCTTCTGTTTCACATCTCCTCTTTCCTTTCTTATCCTCTCTCTCTCTCTCCACTACCTCAGTGTGTCTCCATCCCTTTCATTAATAACTCCTTCTGTGTCACATGGACATCCAGTCACTGCTCAAGCTGAATGGCTGGGCCATCCTCTCATTCTCCCCCTGTCCCTCCCTGTCTCTCTCTGTCTCTCCCTCTCCATCCTCTGCTCTGTTATCTCTTTGTCCCCTGAGGGCCCCGGGTCACAGCCGTGCGTCAGCACCAGCCACACTAACACAGACACACAAGGGACAGGGTCCCATGGGGCCACAGGCACAGAACAACACGGACATATGCATGTGCACACACACTTGCATCGTCATATCATCTTGCCTCAGCAGGAGGTAAAAGATGGCTCTGACATCCATAGAATTACAAGGAAAGCCATTGTATTACTCTAAATCAGTGGACACCAACCTTTTTATGAGTCAAGATTACTTTCTCAGTCAAAAAGTAAGCGGAGATCTACCGCTCAGATCATTATTTTACATGACTTAAAGCTGCAATATGTCACTTTTTGTGCAAACTGACCAAATTGACATAGAAATGTGAGTTATAGATCTGTCATTCACATTGAAAGCAAGTCTAAGAACCTATCTATTCTATGTGCGTTATTTCTATGCGTCCTGTTTTTAAGTTTTGTTTTAGCGTCTTTTACTTGGTTTCGTACACCAGCTTCAAACAGCTAAAAATGAAATATTTTTAGTTATGGAAAGATATTTGACAGCGGTTTAGATGGTAAAAGTATTCTCTTTACTACATTTGCTTGTTATTTCACATGCATTTAAATTAGGTGAATTATTTAAATTTTTGCAACCAAGAAATGGCGGAGCGATTTCTGCATTGTGCACCTTTTAAAAAAAACGTAACATGAACCTAATCAAACCAGTTGTGTAGGAAGGAGGTTTGTGCAGTAGGACTAATACATTATCACAGCATATTGTCTATATACTTGCCTGCCAATGCTGTTCTTCTCTGACCATATTATACTGCGAAACTCCAGCTTTGGTATCAAAACACATCAGTTGGTGTAGCACTTGTGAGGTTCAGCTGAGCATAAGTTCAAATCATTTGCAAATCATTTTAATTTTAATTTTACCGGACTGATGGTATGCTATCTGCATGGGATGGTCATGGTGCTTTCAAAACAACTGGGAACTCTGGGGGGGAAAAACAGCGTCAAATCATGGCGTCAGTGATCCATCTATAGGTTGGAAAGTCTGAGCTCTAGAAAGATGCCAAAGTTAGATTTCCGATTTCCCAGTTGGTTTGAACACGTCATTCGTCTCTGAGGAGGGAGGGAGAGAGCAGTAGAGGGTCTGCCTCTCGTGGTCCCTGCTTTCTCCTTCCTTTCCTCCGGTGTGACTGACCAGAGAGAGGGGTCACCGTCTTCCAGCTGATTGCTAAACTCAAGACCCATCGCATCTGCCTCGTGCACAAATTCATGTTGTTCCTATGACCAGAGAAAGTGAAGTATTCCTAGATATTAAAATAGACACTACGAGCTGCTAATAGTAATAAAATGCAGGGCATCGAGACACTTGGCTACTCATTCATAGCAGCTGCAGCGCGAGTGGAAGTATGGAGAAGCGTGTTTTGTAATAGTGTTGAATAAAAGCAGTGTTGACAGTATTGCATAAAAGCAGTGTTGACAGTGCTGAATCAAAGCAGTGTTGACAGTATTGAATAAAAGCAGTGTTGACAGTATTGAATAAAAGCAGTGTTGACAGTGTTGAATAAAAGCAGTGTTGACAGTATTGAATAAAAGCAGTGTTGACAGTATTGCATAAAAGCAGTGTTAACAGTGCTGAATCAAAGCAGTGTTGACAGTATTGAATAAAAGCAGTGTTGACAGTGTTGAATAAAAGCAGTGTTGACAGTGTTTATTAAAAGCAGTGTTGACAGTGTTGAATAAAAGCAGTGTTGACAGTGCTGAATAAAAGCAGTGTTGACAGTATTGAATAAAAGCAGTGTTGACAGTATTGAATAAAAGCAGTGTTGACAGTGTTGAATAAAAGCAGTGTTGACAGTATTGCATAAAAGCAGTGTTGACAGTATTGAATAAAAGCAGTGTTGACAGTATTGCATAAAAGCAGTGTTGACAGTATTGCATAAAAGCATTGTTGACAGTGCTGAATCAAAGCAGTGTTGACAGTATTGAATAAAAGCAGTGTTGACAGTATTGCATAAAAGCAGTGTTGACAGTGCTGAATAAAAGCAGTGTTGACAGTATTGAATAAAAGCAGTGTTGACAGTATTGAATAAAAGCAGTGTTGACAGTGCTGAATAAAAGCAGTGTTGACAGTGTTGAATAAAAGCAGTGTTGACAGTGCTGAATAAAGGCAGTGTTGACAGTATTGAATAAAAGCAGTGTTGACAGTGTTGAATAAAAGCAGTGTTGACAGTGTTGAATAAAAGCAGTGTTGAAAGTGTTGAATAAAAGCAGTGTTGACAGCGCTGAATAAAAGCAGTGTTGACAGTGCTGAATAAAAGCAGTGTTGACAGCGCTGAATGAAAACTTAGACATGAACTCACTCATATAAACCACAGCTCTTTGCTCTGTTCCTTGACACTCTTTCTCTGGTCAGGGTTTTAAAAGTTCTGAAATCTCACGGAGGCTCGTATCAAACTTTGCTGTTGCCAGGGTCGTGGAAGCTATAGCTACGGAGATTTGAGCTATCCGATTGGCCAGCGCAGTAGGTGCACTTAATTTAGCCACAGATCTCCCCCTGTGTTTTCAGACAAATGAAATGGTTCCACATGGGAACACTTTGCCTATCAAATGCATGAAAATGAAAAAGGAGTGCAAGCCTTTATCATTAACATTTCTACTGAAATGCTTGGTGATCGACTAGGAATGAAGATAGACCAGCCAATCGGCTGGACCAGCCGATAGACCAGCCAAACTGGTTCACCTTTCCTATGGTCTCCTTTCCAGCCGTGCTTTGGGAAAAACCTGTGTGATATGACTGCAACACTGAGACATTAAAAGCTTGTAGGATTACTGCTTTAAAAACATACAAATCTTCTCCTAGAAAACTATCACACTCAAGCAAGCATGCACGCACAAATGGTGCACACTCACACACACACACACACACACACACACACACACACACACACACACACACACACACACACACACACACACACACACAGAAACACACACACACAGACACAGAGACATTGGACTTTGAGCTCTTTCTCTACCTCATGCTTCCCCCAGCGACGTATCACAATACCCTCTGCTAAACCTCTGGACTGAGGTTGTTTAGACTGGGACTGATTTTCAGGTTATTGGCGCCAAATGAAGGGGAATCATTTGTTGGGTTCTGGTCAGTGTTCAACCGTAGGTTTCAGGGTTCTGTTAGAACAGCATAAACACACAGTCCAAACTACAGTTCTACTGTAGATATGATGACTTGGACAGAACACTTATACATGTTAATAGATGGATCCTATACAGTATGTTATGGTTTCATAGATGGGTGTATGTGTGTTGTGTGGACAGGTGTCTGGGCTGAGTATTGGGACAGGTGTCTGGGCTGAGTATTGGGACAGGTCCCTGGGCTGAGTATTGGGAGAGGTGTCTGGGCTGAGTATTGGGAGAGGTGTCTGGGCTGAGTATTGGGCGTAGTGGGGTGTGTGTAGAGGTGTCTGGGCTGAGTATTGGGAGAGGTGTCTGGGCTGAGTATTGGGACAGGTGTCTGGGCTGAGTATTGGGAGAGGTGTCTGGGCTGAGTATTGGGCATAGTGGGGTGTGTGTAGAGGTGTCTGGACTGAGTATTGGGACAGGTGTCTGAGCTGAGTATTGGGAGAGGTGTCTGGACTGAGTGTTGGGACAGGTGTCTGGGCTGAGTATTGGGCGTAGTGGGGTGTGTGTAGAGGTGTCTGGACTGAGTATTGGGACAGGTGTCTGGGCTGAGTATTGGGCATAGTGGGGTGTGTGTAGAGGTGTCTGGACTGAGTATTGGGACAGGTGTCTGGGCTGAGTATTGGGCGTAGTGGGGTGTGTGTAGAGGTGTCTGGACTGAGTATTGGGACAGGTGTCTGGGCTGAGTATTGGGCATAGTGGGGTGTGTGTAGAGGTGTCTGGACTGAGTATTGGGACAGGTGTCTGAGCTGAGTATTGGGAGAGGTGTCTGGACTGAGTGTTGGGACAGGTGTCTGGGCTGAGTATTGGGAGAGGTGTCTGGGCTGAGTATTGGGACAGGTGTCTGGACTGAGTATTGGGAGAGGTGTCTGGACTGAGTATTGGGCATAGTGGGGTGTGTGTAGAGGTGTCTGGGCTGAGTATTGGGACAGGTGTCTGAGCTGAGTATTGGGAGAGGTGTCTGGACTGAGTATTGGGACAGGTGTCTGGGCTGAGTATTGGGCATAGTGGGGTGTGTGTAGAGGTGTCTGGACTGAGTATTGGGACAGGTGTCTGGGCTGAGTATTGGGCATAGTGCGGTGTGTGTAGAGGTGTCTGGACTGAGTATTGGGACAGGTGTCTGGGCTGAGTATTGGGAGAGGTGTCTGGACTGAGTATTGGGACAGGTGTCTGAGCTGAGTATTGGGAGAGGTGTCTGGGCTGAGTATTGGGACAGGTGTCTGGGCTGAGTATTGGGCATAGTGGGGTGTGTGTAGAGGTGTCTGGGCTGAGTATTGGGACAGGTGTCTGAGCTGAGTATTGGGAGAGGTGTCTGGGCTGAGTATTGGGACAGGTGTCTGGGCTGAGTATTGGGAGAGGTGTCTGGGCTGAGTATTGGGCGTAGTGGGGTGTGTGTAGAGGTGTCTGGGCTGAGTATTGGGACAGGTGTCTGGGCTGAGTATTGGGGCGTAGTGGGGTGTGTGTAGAGGTGTCTGGGCTGAGTATTGGGACAGGGGTCTGGGCTGAGTATTGGGACAGGTGTCTGGGCTGAGTATTGGGAGAGGTGTCTGGGCTGAGTATGGGGAGAGGTGTCTGGACTGAGTATTGGGCATAGTGGGGTGTGTGTAGAGGTGTCTGGGCTGAGTATTGGGCGTAGTGGGGTGTCACATGGAGTTCAGGAGATGACGGATCATTTGCTACCTGGCTGCCCTTTGAGCAGCGAGCAGGCAGGCGCTACTGTAATTCTATAAGCGTGTGTGTGTGTGTGTGTGTTGCTAGGGAAAGGTCTTAGAGGCCCACTGAATAGGTTTCTCACACACACAAAGGCCTCTTCAGTCAGCAGTAGAGTATATGGGGAATAGGCCTGTTCAGTCAGCAGTAGAGTATATGGGGAATAGGCCTGTTCAGTCATCAGTAGAGTATGTAGGGAATAGGCCTGTTCAGTCAGCAGTAGAGTATATGGGGAATAGGCCTGTTCAGTCAGCAGTAGAGTATATGGGGAATAGGCCTGTTCAGTCATCAGTAGAGTATGTAGGGAATAGGCCTGTTCAGTCGTCAGTAGAGTATATGGGGAATAGGCCTGTTCAGTCATCAGTAGAGTATATGGGGAATAGGCCTATTCAGTCATCAGTAGAGTATGTAGGGAATAGGCCTGTTCAGTCATCAGTAGAGTATATGGGGAATAGGCCTGTTCAGTCATCAGTAGAGTATATGGGGAATAGGCCTGTTCAGTCATCAGTAGAGTATATGGGGAATAGGCCTGTTCAGTCATCAGTAGAGTATATGGGGAATAGGCCTGTTCAGTCGTCAGTAGAGTATATGGGGAATAGGCCTGTTCAGTCATCAGTAGAGTATGTGGGGAATAGGCCTGTTCAGTCAGCAGTAGAGTATATGGGGAATAGGCCTGTTCAGTCATCAGTAGAGTATATGGGGAATAGGCCTGTTCAGTCGTCAGTAGAGTATATGGGGAATAGGCCTGTTCAGTCATCAGTAGAGTATGTGGGGAATAGGCCTGTTCAGTCATCAGTAGAGTATATGGGGAATAGGCCTGTTCAGTCGTCAGTAGAGTATATGGGGAATAGGCCTGTTCAGTCAGCAGTAGAGTATGTAGGGAATAGGCCTCTTCAGTCATCAGTAGAGTATATGGGGAATAAGCCTGTTCAGTCAGCAGTAGAGTATATGCGGAATAGGCCTGTTCAGTCAGCAGTAGAGTATATGGGGAATAGGCCTGTTCAGTCATCAGTAGAGTATGTGGGGAATAGGCCTGTTCAGTCGTCAGTAGAGTATATGGGGAATAGGCCTGTTCAGTCATCAGTAGAGTATGTGGGGAATAGGCCTGTTCAGTCAGCAGTAGAGTATATGGGGAATAGGCCTGTTCAGTCATCAGTAGAGTATATGGGGAATAGGCCTGTTCAGTCGTCAGTAGAGTATATGGGGAATAGGCCTGTTCAGTCATCAGTAGAGTATGTGGGGAATAGGCCTGTTCAGTCATCAGTAGAGTATATGGGGAATAGGCCTGTTCAGTCGTCAGTAGAGTATATGGGGAATAGGCCTGTTCAGTCAGCAGTAGAGTATGTAGGGAATAGGCCTCTTCAGTCATCAGTAGAGTATATGGGGAATAGGCCTGTTCAGTCAGCAGTAGAGTATATGCGGAATAGGCCTGTTCAGTCAGCAGTAGAGTATATGGGGAATAGGCCTGTTCAGTCAGCAGTAGAGTATATGCGGAATAGGCCTGTTCAGTCAGCAGTAGAGTATATGGGGAATAGGCCTGTTCAGTCAGCAGTAGAGTATATGGGGAATAGGCCTGTTCAGTCAGCAGTAGAGTATATGGGGAATAGGCCTGTTCAGTCATCAGTAGAGTATATGGGGAATAGGCCTGTTCAGTCATCAGTAGAGTATATGGGGAATAGGCCTATTCAGTCATCAGTAGAGTATGTAGGGAATAGGCCTGTTCAGTCATCAGTAGAGTATATGGGGAATAGGCCTGTTCAGTCGTCAGTAGAGTATATGGGGAATAGGCCTGTTCAGTCATCAGTAGAGTATGTAGGGAATAGGCCTGTTCAGTCATCAGTAGAGTATATGGGGAATAGGCCTGTTCAGTCGTCAGTAGAGTATGTAGGGAATAGGCCTGTTCAGTCATCAGTAGAGTATGTAGGGAATAGACCTGTTCAGTCAGCAGTAGAGTATATGGGGAATAGGCCTGTTCAGTCGTCAGTAGAGTATATGCGGAATAGGCCTGTTCAGTCAGCAGTAGAGTATATGGGGAATAGGCCTGTTCAGTCATCAGTAGAGTATGTGGGGAATAGGCCTGTTCAGTCGTCAGTAGAGTATATGGGGAATAGGCCTGTTCAGTCATCAGTAGAGTATGTGGGGAATAGGCCTGTTCAGTCAGCAGTAGAGTATATGGGGAATAGGCCTGTTCAGTCATCAGTAGAGTATATGGGGAATAGGCCTGTTCAGTCGTCAGTAGAGTATATGGGGAATAGGCCTGTTCAGTCATCAGTAGAGTATGTGGGGAATAGGCCTGTTCAGTCAGCAGTAGAGTATATGGGGAATAGGCCTGTTCAGTCGTCAGTAGAGTATATGGGGAATAGGCCTGTTCAGTCATCAGTAGAGTATGTAGGGAATAGGCCTGTTCAGTCATCAGTAGAGTATATGGGGAATAGGCCTGTTCAGTCATCAGTAGAGTATATGGGGAATAGGCCTGTTCAGTCATCAGTAGAGTATGTAGGGAATAGGCCTGTTCAGTCATCAGTAGAGTATGTAGGGAATAGGCCTGTTCAGTCAGCAGTAGAGTATATGGGGAATAGGCCTGTTCAGTCATCAGTAGAGTATATGGGGAATAGGCCTGTTCAGTCGTCAGTAGAGTATATGGGGAATAGGCCTGTTCAGTCAGCAGTAGAGTATATGGGGAATAGGCCTGTTCAGTCAGCAGTAGAGTATATGGGGAATAGGCCTGTTCAGTCATCAGTAGAGTATGTAGGGAATAGGCCTGTTCAGTCATCAGTAGAGTATATGGGGAATAGGCCTGTTCAGTCAGCAGTATAGTATATGGGGAATAGGCCTGTTCAGTCAGCAGTAGAGTATATGGGGAATAGGCCTGTTCAGTCAGCAGTAGAGTATGTAGGGAATAGGCCTGTTCAGTCAGCAGTAGAGTATATGGGGAATAGGCCTGTTCAGTCAGTCAGTAGAGTATATGGGGAATAGGCCTGTTCAGTCAGCAGTAGAGTATATGGGGAATAGGCCTGTTCAGTCATCAGTAGAGTATATGGGGAATAGGCCTGTTCAGTCGTCAGTAGAGTATATGGGGAATAGGCCTGTTCAGTCATCAGTAGAGTATGTAGGGAATAGGCCTGTTCAGTCATCAGTAGAGTATATGGGGAATAGGCCTGTTCAGTCATCAGTAGAGTATATGGGGAATAGGCCTGTTCAGTCATCAGTAGAGTATGTAGGGAATAGGCCTGTTCAGTCATCAGTAGAGTATATGGGGAATAGGCCTGTTCAGTCGCAGTAGAGTATATGGGGAATAGGCCTGTTCAGTCATCAGTAGAGTATGTAGGGAATAGGCCTGTTCAGTCATCAGTAGAGTATATGGGGAATAGGCCTGTTCAGTCGTCAGTAGAGTATGTAGGGAATAGGCCTGTTCAGTCATCAGTAGAGTATGTAGGGAATAGGCCTGTTCAGTCAGCAGTAGAGTATATGGGGAATAGGCCTGTTCAGTCGTCAGTAGAGTATATGGGGAATAGGCCTGTTCAGTCGTCAGTAGAGTATATGGGGAATAGGCCTGTTCAGTCATCAGTAGAGTATGTAGGGAATAGGCCTGTTCAGTCATCAGTAGAGTATGTAGGGAATAGGCCTGTTCAGTCAGCAGTAGAGTATATGGGGAATAGGCCTGTTCAGTCGTCAGTAGAGTATATGGGGAATAGGCCTGTTCAGTCGTCAGTAGAGTATATGGGGAATAGGCCTGTTCAGTCATCAGTAGAGTATATGGGGAATAGGCCTGTTCAGTCGTCAGTAGAGTATATGGGGAATAGGCCTGTTCAGTCATCAGTAGAGTATGTAGGGAATAGGCCTGTTCAGTCATCAGTAGAGTATATGGGGAATAGGCCTGTTCAGTCATCAGTAGAGTATATGGGGAATAGGCCTGTTCAGTCATCAGTAGAGTATGTAGGGAATAGGCCTGTTCAGTCATCAGTAGAGTATGTAGGGAATAGGCCTGTTCAGTCAGCAGTAGAGTATATGGGGAATAGGCCTGTTCAGTCATCAGTAGAGTATATGGGGAATAGGCCTGTTCAGTCGTCAGTAGAGTATATGGGGAATAGGCCTGTTCAGTCAGCAGTAGAGTATATGGGGAATAGGCCTGTTCAGTCAGCAGTAGAGTATATGGGGAATAGGCCTGTTCAGTCATCAGTAGAGTATGTAGGGAATAGGCCTGTTCAGTCATCAGTAGAGTATATGGGGAATAGGCCTGTTCAGTCATCAGTAGAGTATATGGGGAATAGGCCTGTTCAGTCAGCAGTAGAGTATATGGGGAATAGGCCTCTTCAGTCAGCAGTATAGTATATGGGGAATAGGCCTGTTCAGTCAGCAGTAGAGTATATGGGGAATAGGCCTGTTCAGTCAGCAGTAGAGTATGTAGGGAATAGGCCTGTTCAGTCAGCAGTAGAGTATATGGGGAATAGGCCTGTTCAGTCGTCAGTAGAGTATATGGGGAATAGGCCTGTTCAGTCGTCAGTAGAGTATATGGGGAATAGGCCTGTTCAGTCATCAGTAGAGTATATGGGGAATAGGCCTGTTCAGTCGTCAGTAGAGTATATGGGGAATAGGCCTGTTCAGTCATCAGTAGAGTATGTAGGGAATAGGCCTGTTCAGTCATCAGTAGAGTATATGGGGAATAGGCCTGTTCAGTCATCAGTAGAGTATATGGGGAATAGGCCTGTTCAGTCATCAGTAGAGTATGTAGGGAATAGGCCTGTTCAGTCATCAGTAGAGTATGTAGGGAATAGGCCTGTTCAGTCATCAGTAGAGTATATGGGGAATAGGCCTGTTCAGTCAGCAGTAGAGTATATGGGGAATAGGCCTGTTCAGTCAGCAGTAGAGTATATGGGGAATAGGCCTGTTCAGTCATCAGTAGAGTATGTAGGGAATAGGCCTGTTCAGTCAGCAGTAGAGTATATGGGGAATAGGCCTGTTCAATCAGCAGTAGAGTATATGGGGAATAGGCCTGTTCAGTCAGCAGTAGAGTATATGCGGAATAGGCCTGTTCAGTCGTCAGTAGAGTATATGGGGAATAGGCCTGTTCAGTCAGCAGTAGAGTATATGGGGAATAGGCCTGTTCAGTCGTCAGTAGAGTATATGGGGAATAGGCCTGTTCAGTCAGCAGTAGAGTATATGGGGAATAGGCCTTTTCAGTCGTCAGTAGAGTATATGCGGAATAGGCCTGTTCAGTCGTCAGTAGAGTATATGGGGAATAGGCCTGTTCAGTCAGCAGTAGAGTATGTAGGGAATAGGCCTTTTCAGTCGTCAGTAGAGTATATGGGGAATAGGCCTGTTCAGTCAGCAGTAGAGTATATGGGGAATAGGCCTGTTCAGTCGTCAGTAGAGTATATGCGGAATAGGCCTGTTCAGTCAGCAGTAGAGTATGTAGGGAATAGGCCTGTTCAGTCGTCAGTAGAGTATATGGGGAATAGGCCTGTTCAGTCAGCAGTAGAGTATATGGGGAATAGGCCTTTTCAGTCGTCAGTAGAGTATATGCGGAATAGGCCTGTTCAGTCGTCAGTAGAGTATATGGGGAATAGGCCTGTTCAGTCAGCAGTAGAGTATATGCGGAATAGGCCTGTTCAGTCGTCAGTAGAGTATATGGGGAATAGGCCTGTTCAGTCAGCAGTAGAGTATAATGGGGAATAGGCCTGTTCAGTCAGCAGTAGAGTATAATGGGGAATAGGCCTGTTTGTCTCACTGACTGAAAGTTCCAAGGGTGTGCACAGATGTTGGATCTTCATTTGAGCCAGTTTGCTACAGCAGGAAAATGCAATTACAAACTTCAGAAGCCTTTTTAACCCTCAAATACACTGCACGTTTTAAATGTCCTGCATTGCAAGTTCTCCTGCAACATGGTGATCAAGTTAAGATCCGACATCTGTACAGCCGGGCTAGGAATAAGTAGACGGGTAGTTTTGACAAGTATCAGTACTTACTCTGCATTTCTTTGGTTAGAAATACACTATGGTGAGATGTGTACTTTTCTGCCCAATTAGGTCATTTTTTGACACTATTTCTGTCCATTCAGATGACCCCTTTTGGCTTGAGCACCACTATAGGAAAAAGTTCTGTGTAGCCTCTTTAAAATAAAATGCATTAAAAACGAGAAGGAAAAGTACTGAACTCCAAAAACAAAGTGAGAAATGAGAGTTCAGAATGATATCCTTGGCCTCAGAGAGATGGTTGCAGCACTCAAACATTTTTCACTCCCGGAGCCAAAACACAAGGCTCCACAAGTTGAAAAGAGAAGTAAAAGATAAATACACCTTGAATAATGGTGTTCTCTTGTCAAGGTGTTCTTATTTTGTCAGCAGGACCGGCTCCTCTTCTCCTTTTTAGGAGAGGAATCAAAAAATAATTTGTCATTATCTGCTTCCAGAGAACACGGTGAACTTAAACTATGACTCTTTCCATGGCCTTTTTCTTCTGGCATCCTCCCTTTGTGATGTCCTGAAGACGACTGGTTCTAATGAAGAGGACTGTAGTTCCACACTGACACCATTATTATTATCATGAAGATGTCCTGAAGACGTCTGGTTCTAATGAAGAGGACTGTAGTTCCACACTGACACCATTATTCTGATCATGAAGATGTCCTGAAGACGTCTGGTTCTAATGAAGAGGACTGTAGTTCCACACTGACACCATTATTCTGATCATGAAGATGTCTGGTTCTAATGAAGAGGACTGTAGTTCCACACTGACACCATTATTCTGATCATGAAGATGTCCTGAAGATGTCTGGTTCTAATGAAGAGGACTGTAGTTCCACACTGACGCCATTATTCTGATCATGAAGATGTCTGGTTCTAATGAAGAGGACTGTAGTTCCACACTGACACCATTATTATTATCATGAAGGTGGATTTACAGGAAATTGACTATGCACATGTAAGCCCTATAGAGTTCTATAACTGAGAATGACACTTCTACTCATTGATCACTTTTAGACAGGGCTACTGTACTTTTGGACAGTTTGTTCCTAAAGTTGTCGGCACTCCTAATTCAGAGTTTCATAAAGATTTGGTTAAACATTCCTAACTATGAGAAGTAGGTTGAACAAATGAAGAACACTGAGACAGAATTGTGACATGGATACGAAGCAAGTCACCAGAGAAGTCACTGTTACACTTTTCGATGCAATGGAAGAACTAGATCATGATGGTGTAGAAATTCATAGTCCCTACAGCCCTGTGAATCACACAAAGACTGACGTACAGGATAGAGTAGACAGAGGACAATTGGAAGCATGAATAAAGCCAGCTCTCATCATACCCCAGGCCTCCTTGTGAGGTGGCCCACTTCGGCTGATTTGTCTTCAGGGAGAGTCTTTAAACAGATAAGGCTGATGATGATGGGGACCGAGTTTGGTCCCGACGTCACACTGGGGAATCCCTTGTGTGTGTGGTCCTGTGTGTGTCTGTACGTCTGTGTTTGTGTGAGCATGTTTTCATGCATGCATCTGTCTATTGTGTGTGTGCGTGTATGTGCAGGCTTTCTCCAAGCCCCCCCCCCCCCCTCCTTGTGCTGCCACTTGGCAGACGCTAACTTAGGGAACATGGGTGAAATCCATTCTTAATTGGAGCAGGAGGACAATGACATCATTGTAGCTTGACTAACCAGCCTAATTAGGTGTGCTAGTTAACTCACCTGTGTCTATGTGTCTGGAGATTCCACACCTACACGCTAGTCTCCTCTAGTCAGTTTCCTGACCTGTGTTGCTAATTATCACAACACAGTTCTACAGAGACTATACTCAGCTAGTTCTACAGAGACTATACTCAGGTAGTTCTACAGAGACTATACTCAGGTAGTTCTACAGAGGCTATACTCAGGTAGTTCTACAGAGGCTATACTCAGGTAGTTCTACAGAGACTATACTCAGGTAGTTCTACAGAGGCTATACTCAGGTAGTTCTACAGAGGCTATACTCAGGTAGTTCTACAGAGACTATACTCAGGTAGTTCTACAGAGACTATACTCAGGTAGTTCTACAGAGACTATACTCAGGTAGTTCTACAGAGACTATACTCAGGTAGTTCTACAGAGACTATACTCAGGTAGTTCTACAGAGACTATACTCAGGTAGTTATATAGAGACAATACTCAGGTAGTTCTACAGAGACTATACTCAGGTAGTTATATAGAGACAATACTCAGGTAGTTCTACAGAGACTATACTCAGGTAGTTCTACAGAGACTATACTCAGATAGTTCTACAGAGACTATACTCAGGTAGTTCTACAGAGACTATACTCAGGTAGTTCTACAGAGACTATACTCAGGTAGTTCTACAGAGACAATACTCAGGGAGTTCTACAGAGACTATACTCAGGTAGTTCTATAGAGACAATACTCAGGTAGTTCTACAGAGACTATACTCAGGTAGTTCTACAGAGACAATACTCAGGGAGTTCTACAGAGACTATACTCAGGTAGTTCTATAGAGACAATACTCAGGTAGTTCTACAGAGGCTATACTCAGGTAGTTCTACAGAGACAATACTCAGGTAGTTCTATAGAGACTATACTCAGGTAGTTCTATATAGACTATACTCAGGTAGTTCTACAGAGACTATATTCAGGTAGTTCTACAGAGACAATACTCAGGTAGTTCTATAGAGACTATACTCAGGTAGTTCTACAGAGACTATACTCAGGTAGTTCTACAGAGATTATATTCAGGTAGTTCTACAGAGACAATACTCAGGTAGTTCTATAGAGACTATACTCAGGTAGTTCTACAGAGACTATACTCAGGTAGTTCTACAGAGATTATATTCAGGTAGTTCTACAGAGACAATACTCAGGTAGTTATATAGAGACTATACTCAGGTAGTTCTACAGAGACTATACTCAGGTAGTTCTACAGAGACTATACTCAGGTAGTTCTACAGAGACTATACTCAGGTAGTTCTACAGAGACTATACTCAGGTAGTTCTACAGAGACAATACTCAGGTAGTTCTACAGAGACTATACTCAGGTAGTTCTATAGGGACAATACTCAGGTAGTTCTACAGAGACTATACTCAGGTAGTTCTACAGAGACAATACTCAGGGAGTTCTACAGAGACTATACTCAGGTAGTTCTATAGAGACAATACTCAGGTAGTTCTACAGAGGCTATACTCAGGTAGTTCTACAGAGACTATACTCAGGTAGTTCTACAGAGGCTATACTCAGGTAGTTCTACAGAGACTATACTCAGGTAGTTCTACAGAGACAATACTCAGGTAGTTCTACAGAGACTATACTCAGGTAGTTCTACAGAGACTATACTCAGGTAGTTCTACAGAGACTATACTCAGGTAGTTCTACAGAGACTATACTCAGGTAGTTCTACAGAGACTATACTCAGGTAGTTCTACAGAGACTATACTCAGGTAGTTATATAGAGACAATACTCAGGTAGTTCTACAGAGACTATACTCAGGTAGTTATATAGAGACAATACTCAGGTAGTTCTACAGAGACTATACTCAGGTAGTTCTACAGAGACTACTCAGATAGTTCTACAGAGACTATACTCAGGTAGTTCTACAGAGACTATACTCAGGTAGTTCTACAGAGACTATACTCAGGTAGTTCTACAGAGACAATACTCAGGGAGTTCTACAGAGACTATACTCAGGTAGTTCTATAGAGACAATACTCAGGTAGTTCTACAGAGACTATACTCAGGTAGTTCTACAGAGACAATACTCAGGGAGTTCTACAGAGACTATACTCAGGTAGTTCTATAGAGACAATACTCAGGTAGTTCTACAGAGGCTATACTCAGGTAGTTCTACAGAGACAATACTCAGGTAGTTCTATAGAGACTATACTCAGGTAGTTCTATATAGACTATACTCAGGTAGTTCTACAGAGACTATATTCAGGTAGTTCTACAGAGACAATACTCAGGTAGTTCTATAGAGACTATACTCAGGTAGTTCTACAGAGACTATACTCAGGTAGTTCTACAGAGATTATATTCAGGTAGTTCTACAGAGACAATACTCAGGTAGTTATATAGAGACTATACTCAGGTAGTTCTACAGAGACTATACTCAGGTAGTTCTACAGAGACTATACTCAGGTAGTTCTACAGAGACTATACTCAGGTAGTTCTACAGAGACTATACTCAGGTAGTTCTACAGAGACAATACTCAGGGAGTTCTACAGAGACTATACTCAGGTAGTTCTATAGGGACAATACTCAGGTAGTTCTACAGAGACTATACTCAGGTAGTTCTACAGAGACAATACTCAGGGAGTTCTACAGAGACTATACTCAGGTAGTTCTATAGAGACAATACTCAGGTAGTTCTACAGAGGCTATACTCAGGTAGTTCTACAGAGACTATACTCAGGTAGTTCTACAGAGACAATACTCAGGTAGTTCTACAGAGGCTATACTCAGGTAGTTCTACAGAGACTATACTCAGGTAGTTCTACATAGGCTATACTCAGGTAGTTCTACAGAGACTATACTCAGGTAGTTCTACAGAGACTATACTCAGGTAGTTCTATAGATACTATACTCAGGTAGTTCTACAGAGGCTATACTCAGGTAGTTCTATATAGACTATACTCAGGTAGTTCTACAGAGGCTATACTCAGGTAGTTCTATATAGACTATACTCAGGTAGTTCTACAGAGGCTATACTCAGGTAGTTCTATATAGACAATACTCAGGTAGTTCTACAGAGGCTATACTCAGGTAGTTCTACAGAGACTATACTCAGGTAGTTCTACATAGGCTATACTCAGGTAGTTCTATATAGACTATACTCAGGTAGTTCTACAGAGAATATACTCAGGTAGTTCTACAGAGAATATACTCAGGTAGTTCTATAGATACTATACTCAGGTAGTTCTACAGAGAATATACTCAGGTAGTTCTATAGATACTATACTCAGGTAGTTCTATAGATACTATACTCAGGTAGTTCTACAGGGGCTATACTCAGGTAGTTCTACAGAGACTGTACTTATGTGGTTCAATAAGGAACTTTAACCTCTGGGGGTGCTCTCCAGAAATATTGTCCATAAATTACCTAATTGGGCAAAAGGGGGTACATCTTCCAACGCTAATGAGCAAAAACATATTTTTGGATTGTGAATGTGAGACCTCTCTTCTAACATTTCATCTCTCTGTCTCTCCGTAGCTTCGATGTTGACAATGGCACATCATCGGGACGCAGCCCCCTGGACCCCATGGCCAGTCCAGGGTCAGGGCTCATCCTGCAGGCCAACTTTGTCCACAGTCAGCGGAGAGAGTCCTTCCTCTACCGCTCGGACTCGGACTACGACCTGTCACCCAAGTCCATGTCCAGAAACTCCTCCATCGCCAGTGACATGTGAGCGCAAATCTTGTACTTCTCCTCCCTTTCTGAACCATTGTTGATTGTGACTTTCTCTAATAACACACATTATAACCATTAAACTGATCATCTTAACTGGCTAATTTATTTTGGCTGGCTAATGAGCTAACTGGTTAACCAACGACATCCCTAATCTGAACAATTGTTCTGAAGATGTTAAAACAAGCATGTGTTACCATCAGGAGAATATACATGGTGTTATGCTATGGTAAGTCAAAGAGTGGTCTTTAACAGTGATCGAAACTAAATTAAATGATCGATATGAAATTTTAAATTGAAAGCGAAGGTGGATTTGGTGCCCCCCAAAACATGACTTGAATATTATGTTCCATTTTGTCTCCCAGAGAGTTTGTTGAGGTCAGGTCAGGTCGAAAGTATTGGAATATGTCCACTACTTACCTCCCCTGAAGTAATGAGCCTGTTATTCAGATGCCTCAATTGTAAATCACTCATCGGCCCGCCAATATGTACCAAGTAGGTGACCTGTGGCTGAATTTTCCATACAAATGTAATACAAACCAATCCCTCCCAAGTTCAAATATTTGTAAGAAGCTATTATTGAATGGCTTAAAATAATGATCCTCCAAATGGGATTTTCGTGGCCTGTAATCTGGACTAGTGACTTTCATCTGAAGTAGTACATCTCATACAAGACTCTTTTCCCAGGAAGTATCATGAGTCTGTTCCCACTAGTCATCATGGTATTTAAACAGACATTACAGACCAAGGCGCCAGGCCCTCTCTCTGTCTTCTACACAGCATGACTTTGACCTTGTTGACCTCGGCACATAATCAGCCATTGCAATAAATGCCCCTGAATATGCCCTCTGTTTACACAGGTAGCACAATTCTGATATTTGGCCCAATCACTGGCAAAAGAGAGGATCTGCTTGGTCAAAAGACCAATTAGTGGTAAATAAAATATCAGAATTGGTCTGACTGTGTAAACACAGCTATAATATACTTTTGACTCAGTCACTCCTCTGTACAGAGGGTTTCTTATGGGAAATGACATGAAGAAACTGAAACCCTGGAGCAGGGGAGTTAGCAACTCTGGCCCTGATGTGCCGGAGGAACCTAAAGTTTCGCTTTAGTTTTGCTTTAGACATAGAATACCATGTTGGTGAAATGTATCCAATTTAATTGATCAATTAATGGATCTTCTCAGTTGGTGAAGTAATTAGTAGAGACAGGTGTGGTGCCTGGTTAGAATGAAATCCTGCAGTACCAGAGGTACTCAGAACCAGGGTTGCCTACCCCTGTCCAACTGTCGCTCCACATACAATGGGATCCTCCAGTTTTTCCCCTAGGATTTTTTTCAGCTATGAATATAGGGGAAACACTGAATCCTCAATCTTCCATCTCCTCTTCCTGCTCTCCTCTACCCCCTCTCTCTCTCTCTCTCTCTCTCTCTCTCTCTCTCTCTCTCTCTCTCTTTAATGCCCTATAAGTACATACCAGGACACTGTCCTCCATGTCGTCCTTCCATCAGGAGGCTCAAACAGTAGACTGAGGTCATGTTGTCCTCTCTCTGCTGAGAGACAGACAGTGGACTGAAGTCATGTTGTCCTCTCTCTGTTGAGAGACAGTAGACTGAAGTCATGTTGTCCTCTCTCTGTTGAGAGACAGACAGTGGACTGAAGTCATGTTGTCCTCTCTCTGTTGAGAGACAGTAGACTGAAGTCATGTTGTCCTCTCTCTGTTGAGAGACAGACATTAGACTGAAGTCATGTTGTCCTCTCTCTGTTGAGAGACAGACAGTGGACTGAAGTCATGTTGTCCTCTCTCTGTTGGAGACAGACAGTGGACTGAAGTCATGTTGTCCTCTCTCTGTTGAGAGACAGACAGTGGACTGAAGTCATGTTGTCCTCTCTCTGTTGAGAGACAGACAGTGGACTGAAGTCATGTTGTCCTCTCTCTGTTGGAGACAGACAGTGGACTGAAGTCATGTTGTCCTCTCTCTGTTGAGAGACAGACAGTGGACTGAAGTCATGTTGTCCTCTCTCTGTTGAGAGACAGACAGTGGACTGAAGTCATGTTGTCATCTCACTGTTGAGAGACAGACACTAGACTGAAGTCATGTTGTCCTCTCTCTGTTGAGAGACAGACAGTGGACTGAAGTCGTGTTGTCCTCTCTCTGTTGAGAGACAGACAGTGGACTGAAGTCGTGTTGTCCTCTCTCTGTTGAGAGACAGACACTAGACTGAAGTCATGTTGTCCTCTCTCTGTTGAGAGACAGACAGTGGACTGAAGTCATCCTTGCTTGTGTCTAAATATATGTATCCTACATGTTTGTCTTAACCTTCCACAGTGCTGCTCTCAATGTTGCCTTCTGTTTCTCAGTTCATTCCATATGAGGATGCACATTGGCTATTTATGTCACTGCATCCTCTTTGTAAAAGGTGACAGAGTACAAACTAGGCCCCGTCTTCCTGACTCGTCTGTTGCACCGAGGTCTAACTCCGTTGGTGTCATACTGACCTTATCTAAGACCATCTGGACAGAAAGTCATTCATCAGACTATCTGACCTCCCAGCGGGATAAACTGGGCAAAAGATGTTGAAATGACGCAAGACAGAGACCCTGAATGACGCAACAAGACTGACTCGCTCAGTGTCCTCCATTTTGTGTTCTTATCGATAGGAATAACCACCTGCAGAGGCCAGGCCTGACCTCGCGACGGTCTGAGCCCGTCATTAGTGGAAAGTAAGTGAGGCCCTGCGGACAAACTCCAGTCGCTAACACTTAGTTTCACCCCTTCTTCATAAGGGCCAATGCACTGCCATGGTTATGACACAATCAGTACCATGTTCATTTTTGACACCTGACTATTGACAGTCGTAACACAAACTGTTGTTTCGGAAAACTAGCTATGTAATCCCAATGTTACCCAGTCTGTTTGTCAAGGACCCCAGCTGTTGCACATTTTTGGTCTATTCAAGAAAAAACACATCTGATTCAGGTGTGCTAGTGTTGTAGCTGAAAAAATGTGTGAAATAGCTTGGGGTCCCCAAGAACCGGTTTGGGAAAAACAAAGCTAGCCAGCTAGCTAGTTTGCTAGCTCTCCCATGCAACGTTGTTTTGGTGACAACGGCAAAAGCTCAGTTTTCATAAGAGGACAGCTGTTGTGGCTCGTCTGCCACGTCAAAGGCTTGTTTAATGACGGTATCATTATGTCATGTATTGTCATGTTATGACAGTGCTATGAAGGCCTTATGACGGAGGCGTCTGCTAAAGTGTTAGCCCCCACCACACACACTAACAGCACGCGCTGACCATGCTGTTACGGACGAATGCTGTGCCTGTCTCTGCCTTGCTGCTCACACCTCACATCACAGACCACATTAGACGCACGTGTCTCCAATACATCCTCATCTTTAATGCGCAGAATGGTAAAAAAAAAATACAAATAAAACAAATGACCAGATTGAATGAGAATTCAGGAAATTTGTCTCCCTAAATTTGATTGACACTCACAGCCAGAGAGAGGCTGACGGTTTAGAGATTTTTTAGACATGGTTTAGTGTTCTGGGCATTAAAACCTCACCCCCAAATCCTTCCCTAAGTGGTGCACTCTGGTAGATCTTTCCACCCCTGTGGAAAATTGCAGTGGAACATCCTAATGACATGGCATGAAGGGATGGATCAAAGTCTGGTTTATGGGTTTAGACTCAAGATTAGGCCTAGTCTCTGGGTCTCAGAACATTGTTGTCTCATCTAACATGTGTGATGCTCATCTTTGTTTTACGAAGACTGCATGGCATGTGAAGAAGCAGTGTTAGAAACTTCCCCCAACTCCAACCCCATCCTGATCATTTGTTTACCACTTTCTCCATCTCCTCATTTGAACAGAGTTGAAGTCATTGTAATAGTAGGCTTTTCGTAGCTCTGGTCCAGTGTGCCTTTCTCAACTATTCTACTAAGTAGTTGAGAAAGGCACACTAACGCTCTGTACCAGAGCTAGGCGTTCTGATGCTTTTGTACACTGGACATTCATTCATTTATTCAGAATTCTTATAAATACATAAAGATGCAAGATACCTACAGATGTTAAACTCAGTTTTATTTTGACAAACATCCACAAAAGTGGAAAGAGTAGTCATCAGTCTGTCAGCAGATGGGATTTCAGATGGGATTTCATGTCACAGTACATCTAAAGCCATCACATTATCAGAACCAAAACTACAATTGTGATGAGCACAAATTAATGAATGACGATACAATCTGCAAGACAAACTGAAATTGAGAAGGTGACTGTGGCTTTTCTACAAAATGAGCAACGGTCTTCAAAGGGGTTTTAATTTGGCTCGGAGGAGGCTCGTTTGCTCACTCACCGTAACTCGACACCCCCTTTATGCATAATGCAAAGGCCTATGGGAGCTCTGTCATGAGCTTCCACTATAATCCCACCCGATATGCAGAAAGGGAAGGAGGAGCGCTATCAGGTGATGCCATCATAACATGTAACTGATATGTCTCCAACGGCCTGACAGGGTTGAGGATGGATGACCTAAAAGTGATTCGGCACTTTCAACATAGCCCGTTGACAGTGTGTTGTTGCTTCATAGCCAATTCGCCATTGTTGAAAATGATCTATCCTTGTCGATTGCTTGAACAGTCAGGTTACTACATCCAGGCTATACTACATCCAGGATACTACATCCAGGATACTACATCCAGGATACTACATCCAGGATACTACATCCAGGATACTACATCCAGGCTATACTACATCCAGGATACTACATCCAGGCTATACTACATCCAGGCTATACTACATCCAGGCTACTACATCCAGGCTACTACATCCAGGATACTACATCCAGGCTATACTACATCCAGGCTACTACATCCAGGCTATACTACATCCAGGCTATACTACATCCAGGCTATACTACATCCAGGCTATACTACATCCAGGCTAGTACATCCAGGCTATACTACATCCAGGCTATACTACATCCAGGCTATACTACATCCAGGCTATACTACATCCAGGATACTACATCCAGGCTATACTACATCCAGGCTATACTACATCCAGGCTACTACATCCAGGCTACTACATCCAGGATACTACATCCAGGCTATACTACATCCAGGCTACTACATCCAGGCTATACTACATCCAGGATACTACATCCAGGCTATACTACATCCAGGCTACTACATCCAGGCTATACTACATCCAGGCTACTACATCCAGGCTATACTACATCCAGGCTACTACATCCAGGCTATACTACATCCAGGCTATACTACATCCAGGCTATACTACATCTAGGCTATACTACATCCAGGCTATACTACATCTAGGCTATACTACATCCAGGCTATACTACATCCAGGCTATACTACATCCAGGCTATACTACATCCAGGCTACTACATCCAGGCTATACTACATCCAGGCTATTACATCCAGGCTATACTACATCCAGGCTATACTACATCCAGGCTATACTACATCTAGGCTATACTACATCCAGGCTATACTACATCCAGGCTATACTACATCCAGGCTACTACATCCAGGCTATACTACATCCAGGCTATACTACATCCAGGCTAGTACATCCAGGCTATACTACATCCAGGCTATACTACATCCAGGCTAGTACATCCAGGCTATACTACATCCAGGCTATACTACATCCAGGCTATACTACATCTAGGCTATACTACATACAGGCTAGTACATCCAGGCTATACTACATCCAGGCTAGTACATCCAGGCTATACTACATCCAGGCTATACTACATCCAGGCTATACTACATCCAGGCTATACTACATCCAGGCTATACTACATCCAGGCTATACTACATCCAGGCTATACTACATCCAGGCTAGTACATCCAGGCTATACTACATCCAGGCTATACTACATCCAGGCTATACTACATCCAGGCTATACTACATCCAGGCTATACTACATCCAGGCTAGTACATCCAGGCTATACTACATCCAGGCTATACTACATCCAGGCTATACTACATCCAGGCTATACTACATCCAGGCTAGTACATCCAGGCTATACTACATCCAGGCTATACTACATCCAAGCTATACTACATCCAGGCTATACTACATCCAGGCTATACTACATCCAGGCTAGTACATCCAGGCTATACTACATCCAGGCTAGTACATCCAGGCTATACTACATCCAGGCTACTTTCAACTTATTTTGCAATACTTACGGACAATTCCTGTTTAAGGGGGAAAAAAGACTTTTATGCTGAATGAACACTTTGATAGTGATATTTAATGTGCAGTACGGGAGTCAAGAGCGTCAGGGGAGCTAAGTTTAGCCAGCTTTATTTGTAGCACATTCCATACTAGCCATGTCTGATAGCGGCGCGTGAGAGTGGCACTACGCTTCCCATGGTACGTCGGCCTTTCTGTGTGTCAGCTGTGATAGGGCGCTCAGTTAACTAGCCATAACTTGCGCCTGCGCTCAGACACACACACACACACACACTCCACAGACCGCAAACCTCAGGAGCCATTATGAGACCACGAGCGACAAAAAACATGCGTGAAATGGGACGGTTCTTCAGCGAGCCCAATGACTATCGAAGAGGGTATGTTTCCTTTGAGAGGGACCTTCCGAGGCAGTGTTGTTCAATCCTGGTCCTTGGGCCCTCTGGGGTTGTTCGAGCACTGTTGAATCAGATGTATTAGTGAAGGACTAGAATAAAAACCTGCACACCCTGTCTAGATCTACAGGACTGGTCCCTCTGTCTATTGGAAATGAGCTGATGCCTCCTACCCCTCTATCCCTTACCCTACCCTGCTTCTCCCTGCACTAATGCCCGCTTTAGAGCACTCCTTCCTGGGTTAGCTATCGAGAAGCTGCCACCCGACTCCTCTACTGTGTGTGGTTCCTCTGAGTACACTGGTATCCATGCATGGGACTGTTTCATTGTGTTAGCAAGAGAATGCATGCATTCTGTGTTATGGGAATCCACTTCCAATCCAATGCATTGCAGCTTAACACATGCTTAACTGAACAAGTACTTGGCCAACCATTCATTTGTTTCTTATTGAAGTGCTAAGCTTTATAAAATGTACACTTGTTTTTTTGCTGTTTGAGTTTGTAAGTAGAGGGGATTCTATGCACCAGTTGCTGAAAAACAATTGACACTTGAAGTTGAGAAACTTGTGCCGAGGGAAGATTCTGTAATATCTGCAGAAAATCAACTGTAAACAAGTCTTCATTAAAATGCTCATACGAGCCAAAGAAGAACCTTTTAGGCCAAAACTCTGGCTAAACTCAAACTTTAGCTTCACACAGCAGTAAGTAATACAACTATGCTAGTCTCAACTATCCTCATTCTCTAAGCAAGGGTCAATATGTCCAAGGCCAAAGACACATTTGGGGAAATCGATCGGTTCTCCCATGAAACAAACCCAAGTAGCTCTGACACCACTTCTGGGGCAAGCAAGAGACAGTCAGGAGCTACTGAGGGGAGAGAGCGAAGGATAGAGAGTGAAAGAACTTGGCAGAGGGTTAGAAACTGATAGAGCTGAGAAAGAAAGAGGCAGGGAGAAAGGTATTAGTGTAACGGATGTGAAACGCTAGCTTAGTTAGCGGTGGTGCGCGCTAAATACTGTTTCAATCGGTGACGTCACTTGCTCTGAGACCTTGAAGTAGTAGTTCCCCTTGCTCTGCAAGGGCCGCGGCTTTTGTGGAGCGATGGGTAACGATGCTTCGTGGGTGACTGGTGTTGATGTGTGCAGAGGGCCCTGGTTTGAGCCCGGGTATGGGCGAGGGGACGGTCTAAAGTTATACTGTTACATTAGGATAGAACAGATGGTTGAGAGATTGAGGGCTCTATTTTTGAGGTGTGTCCTTAAAAACATGCGCCAATATGCCAATTTCAGACAGCGCAACTAGGGATGTTTAAGACCGACCAAAAGCTGGTTTTAGCGGTTACTCAGTTGGTTATGGCATTAATTTCTATATCGGACACCCACACAGTAGCCATATGTAAATCATCAATGTTTTATGAGCATATCACAAGCAGAAAACAGTCAACAGACATTACCCTTTTTTATTCATATTGTTCATTATTTTTGTCCAGCTTCTGTGAAAAGGTTGGACTCATTATGCCCATTACATAAAAGGTGTCAGAACATCAAGTTAGTTAAAAGACTGCTTATTGTTTTCCGTTTATCATTTTGTCAATTAATGCATTTTTCACTTTCCTCTGTTGGACCTGTCAAATCGCGGGAATTCCGATCGATGTTTGTGGTGCTGAATCCATGTGTAAGTTCGAGCCCGAGCTGTGATCGGGAGTCCCAGAGGACTTGGCGTTGTCCGGGTTAGGGGAGGTTTTGGCCCAGCGTCGTCCGGGTTAGGGGAGGTTTTGGCCCAGCGTCGTCCGGGTTAGGGGAGGGTTTGGCCCAGCGTCGTACAGGTTAGGGGAGGGTTTGGCCCAGCGTCGTACGGGTTAGGGGAGGGTTTGGCCCAGCGTCGTCCGGGTTAGGGGAGGTTTTGGCCCAGCGTCGTCCGGGTTAGGGGAGGGTTTGGCCCAGCGTCGTCCGGGTTAGGGGAGGTTTTGGCCCAGCGTTGTCCGGGTTAGGGGAGTTTTGGCCCAGCGCCGTCCGGGTTAGGGGAGGGTTTGGCTGATGAGGCTTTACTTGGCTTATTGCGCTCTAGTGATTCCTTGTGGTGGGCCGGGCGCTTGCAGGCTGACCCTGGTCGTCAGTTAAACAGTGTTTCCTCCAACATACTGGTGCGGCTGGCTTCCGGGTTAAGCGGATGGGTGTTAAAACTTCTTAGCGCTAGCGTCCCACCTGGCCAACATCCGGTGAAATAGCAGAGCACCAAATTCAAAATACAGAAATAGTCAAATTAAACATTCATAAAAATACAAGTGTTATACATCGGCTTAAAGATGAACTTCTTGTTAATCCAGCCGCTGTGTCAGATTTCAAAAAGGCTTTACGGTGAAAACAAACCATGCGATTATCTGAGGACAGTGCCCCTCTTACTAAAGCATACCATGTGATTATCTGAGGACAGCGCCCAGCTTACTAAAGCATACCATGTGATTATCTGAGGACAGCGCCCCGCTTACAAAAGCATACCATGTGATTATCTGAGGACAGCGCCCCGCTTACAAAAGCATACCATGTGATTATCTGAGGACAGTGCCCCTCTTACTAAAGCATACTGTCAGGACCCGGTTACGAACCTGGGTCTCCGGACTGAGAAACAGTCACTTAACCAACTGAGCCACGAATAGTCAGCAGAACCCAGAAGATGAGGCAGACACAGCAGTACTTAAGACGGTGTATTTAATAAAGTAAAAAGGAGAAGTCCTTAAATACAAAAATGGCAAATCCAAAAGGTGGTAGGAATAGCACAAAAAAGCCTCAAGAGACACTCAAAAACAAAAACAGAATTCCACAAGAGCATCCACCGGAATCGACAAGAAAACACAGAACACTAGGGCTGGGTGCTAACATACAAACACAGAGCACAGAACTGAGGGAAACTAAGGGTTTAAATACAATCAGGGTAAACGAGGTACAGGTGCAAATAATAATGGGGAACAAGGGAAAAAACATAAGGTCAAAAAGCACAATGGGGGCATCTAGTGACCAAAACCCGGAACAACCCTGGCCAAATCCTGACAGAATCCCCCCCTAGGAACGGCTCCTGACGTTCCTACCAGCTCTCTCAGGGTGGAGGGCCCTGAACTGACGAATGAGGTCAGGATCCAGGATGTCTTTGGCAGGAACCCAGGAGCGCTCCTCGGGACCGTAGCCTTCCCAGTCCACCAGATACTGCCAGGACCGCTGCACCCGGCGGGAATCCAGTATCCGATGGACGGTATAAGCCGGCTGGCCTCCAATGACACGAGGCGGAGGGGAGGTCTGTCTGCCGGGACAAGGGGAGAAAAAACAACAGGTTTTAACAATGAAATGTGAAATGTGGGATTAATCTTAAGGGATCTGGGTAAGTGTAGGCGATAAGAAACTGGGTTAACTCTCCTGGCAACCTTGAAGGGACCGATGTATTTTGGGACAGCTTGCGAGACTCCACCCGTAGAGGTAATTTTCTTGTGGAGAGCCAGACTCTCTGGCCGGGGCGCAGGGTAGGCCCGGGACGGCGACGTCTGTTGGCTTGTTGTTGGTACCTCTGTGAGGAACGCATAAGATTAAGACGGGTCTTCCTCCACATAAGCCGACAGCGTCTGACGAACTTCAAGGCTGAAGGCACTCTGACTTCTGCCTCCTGGTCCGGGAACAATGGAGGAGCATAGCCAAACTGACACTCGTGCGGGGACATACCAGTGGAGGAGGAGCGCAAGGTGTTGTGCGCGTATTCGGCCCAAACAATAAAGGATGACCATGTGGACGGGTTGTCACGAGTCATACATCGGAGGGTGGTTTCCAGCTCTTGATTCATCCTCTCTGTTTGGCCGTTGGATTCCGGATGGTACCCTGAAGATAGACTGGCAGAAGCCCCCATGAGTTGGCAGAAGGCCTTCCAAAACCTTGAGGCGAACTGGGGACCTCTGTCAGAAACCATATCTTGAGGAATGCCGAAGACTCGGAACACATGATTAATTACCAACTCAGCCGTTTCCTTGGCAGAAGGTAACTTAGTCAGAGGGACGAACCTGGCCGCCTTTGAAAACCTGTCGATTATGACTAGGATAGTAGTATTGCCATGGGATGGAGGAAGTCCAGTAATAAAGTCCAATGAGATATGGGACCAGGGTCTGTGGGGAACAGGTAAAGGGTGAAGGAGTCCTTGAGGGCGGAGGTGAGAAGATTTGCCCTGGCAGCACACGGGACAGGCATTGACGAAAGTGGCAACGTCTTATCTTATGGTAGGCCACCAGAACTTACGCTGGATGAACTCCAAGGTGCGACCTATGCCCGGATGACAGGTGAGGCGAGAGGAGTGCCCCCACAGAAGGACCTGAGTCCTCACTGCCTTGGGGACAAACAACCGATTGGCAGGACCTCCTTTCGGGTCCGGTTCGCTAGCTTGAGCACGTCTCACGGTATCCTCAACTTGCCACGAGATCGGAGCCACAATCTTAGCAGCAGGAAGGACAGGCATGTCCGTGTCATCTCGAATGGCAGGAGCGTAGACTCGGGACAGGGCATCCGGTTTGAGATTCTTCGACCCGGGCCGATAGGTGAGGATAAACTGGAATCGATTGAAGAAAAGAGACCATCTAGCTTGTCTAGAGTTCAACCGCTTCGCCTGCTGGATATACTCCAGATTTTTGTGGTCCGTAAGCACTTGAAACGGGTGAGAAGCCCCCTCGAGCCAGTGTCTCCATTCCTTCAATGCCATCTTAACCGTTAGGAGTTCACGATCCCCCACATCGTAGTTCCTCTCAGTCGGGGTAAGCCGGTGTGAGAAGAAAGCGTACGGATGAAGCTTCTTGTCTTCACCCCTCTGAGACAGGACAGCTCCAACACCAACCTCTGATGCGTCTACCTCCACCACAAATGGTTCATCCATAGTCGGTAGTATCAGGATGGGAGCAGAGAGAACGCGCTGCTTGAGTCCTTGGAAGGCCGTCTCAGCTTCTCTTCCCCACAAAAACCTTGCATTGCCACCCTTGGTTAAAGCTGAGAGAGGGGCTGCCACCAAGCTGAAGTTCTTGATGAACTTGCGGTAAAAGTTTGTGAAGCCCAGGAAACGCTGAACTTCCTTAACGGATTTGGGGGTGGGCCAATCCGCTACCGCCCCTACCTTCCTGGGGTCCATTTGGACTCGACCGGGTTCCACTACAAATCCCAGGAATTGTACTCGGGATGAATGGAATTCACATTTTTCCGGCTTAACGTACAGATGGCTGTCCAGGAGGCGTTTGAGTACTTGTCTGACATGCTTAGTGTGTTCTTGAAGGGAGCTCGAAAAGATGAGGATGTCATCCAAGTAAACGAACACAAAAATGTTAAGCATATCCCTAAGCACATCGTTTATGAGCGCTTGGAACACCGCTGGGGCGTTGGTCAGGCCGAAGGGCATCACCAAGTATTCATAGTGACCAGTAGGCGTGTTGAAAGCGGTCTTCCACTCGTCACCAGGTCTGATCCGCACAAGATGGTATGCGTTCCGCAGGTCAAGCTTAGTGAAAACAACTGCTTCCTGGAGCAGCTCGAAGGCTGTGGCCATAAGGGGTAGCGGGTAACGGTTACGGACGGTTATGGCATTGAGTCCCCGGTAGTCGATGCAAGGACGTAATCCACCGTCTTTCTTGGCCACAAAGAAAAACCCTGCTCCCGCCAGGGAGGTGGATGGACGCATGAGGCCTGCTTCCAGAGCGTCCTTGATGTAGGTATCCATAGCAGCTCGTTCGGGTGGAGATAGGGAAAAGATCCGACCCCTGGGGGGCAAGTGCCCGGAAACAGGTCGATGGGGCAATCGTAAGGTCTATGGGGTGGTAGCATGGTGGCCCTCTGTTTGCTAAACACCAGTTTGAGGTCATGGTAACACTCGGGAACTCGGGTCAGGTCGATGGATTCTAAAGACTCGGGAGTAGAACTCGGGGAATTCTGGAAAATACAAGTAGCTTGGCACGTAGGACCCCACTGCTTGATAGTGCCCACAGACCAGTCGATGTGAGGGTTATGGCTGTGAAGCCAGGGGTATCCAAGGACGAGAGGGAACTCGGAACAGGAGATCAAATGAAAGTTCATCAATTCCTGGTGTTGTGAAACTGAAAGTCGCAAGGAGGTAGTGACATGAGTGACAAGTCCAGATCCCAAAGGGCTTCCATCCAAAGTAGTGACCCTCATGGGTTCACTTAGAGGTTCAGAGGGAACGCCATTCTCCTTCGCCCAGACACCATCCATGAAGTTACCTGTGGCTCCAGAGTCTACCAAGGCTTGAAGGTGAAGCTTGTGGTTGTCCCAGGAGAGGGTGACTGGAATGAGCAGACGGGAGTTGGACGGATGGGAGGAGGTTATGTTTCCCGTTACAGTTCCCCCGGTCTGTACGGGACAGAGCGTTTCCCTGGAGCCCGGGACACGTGGAACGGAAATGGCCCGGTTTGCCGCAATATAGACAGCGTCGCTCCCTCATCCGGCGGTCTCTCTCAGCCTGGGAGATGCGTCCAATCTGCATGGGTTCCGATGGAGCCAGCGTGGATAAAGGTGGGGACTCGGAGCTGGGACTGATAGGGGCTAGAGGTCTACGGTTGAGTTCTCTCTCTCTCAGACGCTGGTCAATGCGTGAGGCCAACTTGATCAGGGACTCGAGATTGTCCGGTGGTTCCCGAGTGGCCAGTTCATCTTGGATAGTGTCGGAAAGGCCTTTCAGAAAGCACACCGTGAGCGCCTCGTTGTTCCAGCCACTTGCTGCTGCCACCGTGCGGAACTGGATGGCATAGTCCGTCACGCTGCGCCAACCTTGGTGGAGAGTCAGGAGCTGTTTGGCTGAGTCAGAACCACTGCTTGGGCCTTGAAACACTCGTTTGAATTCCTCAGCAAAGGCAGAGTAGCTGGCACAGCAGGAACTATGGGCATTCCACACAGCAGTAGCCCAGGCCAGGGCTTTTTCCGACAGCAGGGTGATGATATAAGCGATCTTAGACCGGTCGGTGGGAAACGACGAGGGTTGTAGCTCAAAGGAGAGAGAACATTGGGTGAGAAACCCTTTACAAGCACTTGGATCACCTGAGAACCGTTGGAAGACGAGGTTCAGCCAGGAGGTTAACTGCCATGGGTACGTGAATCTGAGGTACTGGGACGGGAACTGTTGCCGGGGTAAGACGATCAGATATTTGCTTAATGGAAGTCAGCATCTCCGACAGAAGATGAGAATGTCTAGCCATTAAGGCCTCTTGCTGAACCAGGGCGGCTTCGTGGCGTTGGACAGTCTCCTGGTGGTGGGACAGCATGGCAAAAGGTCCTGGGAACTGGCTGCCTCTGGGTTCATTTTTTGGCTCTGTGTTTCTGTCAGGACCCGGTTACGAACCTGGGTCTCCGGAGTGAGAAACAGTCACTTAACCAACTGAGCCACGAATAGTCAGCAGAACCCAGATGATGAGGCAGACACAGCAGTACTTAAGACGGTGTATTTAATAAAGTAAAAAGGAGAAGTCCTTAAATACAAAAATGGCAAATCCAAAAGGTGGTAGGAATAGCACAAAAAAGCCTCAAGAGACACTCAAAAATAAAAACAGAATTCCACAAGAGCATCCACCGGAATCGACAAGAAAACACAGAACACTAGGGCTGGGTGCTAACATACAAACACAGAGCACAGAACTGAGGGAAACTAAGGGTTTAAATACAATCAGGGGAAACGAGGTACAGGTGCAAATAATAATGGGGAACAAGGGAAAAAACATAAGGTCAAAAAGCACAATGGGGGCATCTAGTGACCAAAACCCGGAACAACCCTGGCCAAATCCTGACACATACCATGTGATTATCTGAGGACAGCGCCCAGCTTACTAAAGCATACCATGTGATTATCTGAGGACAGCACCCAGCTTACTAAAGCATACCATGTGATTATCTGAGGACAGCACCCAGCTTACTAAAGCATACCATGTGATTATCTGAGGACAGCGCCCAGCTTACTAAAGCATACCATGTGATTATCTGAGGACAGCGCCCCGCTTACAAAAGCATACCATGTGATTATCTGAGGACAGCGCCCCGCTTACAAAAGCATACCATGTGATTATCTGAGGACAGCGCCCCGCTTACAAAAGCATACCATGTGATTATCTGAGGACAGCGCCCCGCTTACAAAAGTATAACATGTGATTATCTGAGGACAGTTCCCTGCTTACAAAAGCATACCATGTGATTATCTGAGGACAGTGCCCCGGTTACAAAAGCATTCAAACATTTTACAACCAAGTAAAGGGATTACTAAAGTCAGAAATAGCGATTTAAAATGAATCACTTACCTTTGATGATCTTCATATGTGTCGTGTCTTTACTATCATTAACTGAAGACTGATAGTTTTTGTCAAAGATTCTCTGTAATTAGTTATTACGTGATTAGACTGATTAATCATGTAACCGTAATTACTAGGAAGTCGGGGCACCAAGGAAAAATATTCAGATTACAAAGTTATCATTTCCTAAAATAACATTTCTGATATTATATCTGATCAATTAGTCTTCTAATTCATTAATTATTTACTTTACCTCACGTGTGTCTCATTACAAACGTCGTAAATTGTTGGTTATCTGCATGAACCCATTCTTCACTATGAGTCATCCATACATCAATTGTCTTACATAATTTATTTATTACTAACTAAGTAATTCACAGAAATGCAAAACAAACAAACAAACAAGGCAAATGTGGTTACATGAGATGATAGGAGAATGTGCCCTAGTGGGCTAAACCAGCATGGCGGCTTGTTAGACAAAAGGGGAAGTGGGGGTTGACTAAGAAGTCACTACAGAGTTAATAATTATAACAATTGAAATGCTAATCCTTTGCACATGAAAGCTCACTCATTCGGGAACAATTGCAGTCAATATATATATTTACGCTCAGTGTGTCGTCTTGATCGCTGGTGAAAAGTTTGTTTCTTTTGTAGAATT
Source organism: Oncorhynchus masou masou (assembly GCF_036934945.1). Lineage (NCBI taxonomy): Eukaryota > Metazoa > Chordata > Actinopteri > Salmoniformes > Salmonidae > Oncorhynchus > Oncorhynchus masou. The sequence continues at coordinate 77,830,986 of NC_088239.1, read as the reverse complement.
GTCCGTCTCTCTCCCTCTCTCTCTCTCTCTGTCGTGGTTATTGTGGATAGTTCAGAGTGACATTCATTCGTTTCGTTATAGAATGGATGTTTCGGCGGTTGTCGTTCTTCGCGTTCAATGATAACGAATTCCTAGCTGCAGACTGGTAATTAATATCAAAGACTTGTTCTTATTCTGTCGGTATCGATAGTCTAAGAGTTTAACCACGTGGTATGGTTAAAAGACTCAGAGTGGAGGTTTTATTCGGAAGGCAGAAAAGGGCTGTCCCAGGACGCCTGACCCTAATTGGGCTCAGGGGCGGTCCTCTGATTTAGTTAACTCCAATCCCCTTTTTGAGTTTTCCTTCATTAAACAGTCCAAAATCATATTACACAATTTCACAAACAGTATCATACTCACTCATTCATCTTATACAACAATTAGATGTAAACCTCATATCTGAGGCTATTATATAAACAGCGTTATGGTAATGTGGCCACACCGTCTCCCACCGCTTCCCCAAGTTGTGACAAACGGACCAGTAGCTGGATTCTTCACCGATCTTTTATACTTTTTTTTCTTCTCCGGAACATGACATTTGTTCGTACCTCAAGTTCTGTGAGGTGGAAGGATTTCCTTTGTTCTCAATGAAAATCTACTCTCTCTATACCGTGTGGCCATGTGGCAGGGTCTTCTCAGGAATTTACGACCTCTTTGACCACAGCAACCTAGTTGAAGGAGGCAAGGGGGAGGCAGGGAGAGGGGGATGGGGCTTGCTATACTCAAAGAGTCCAACGTCATGACATATGGTTGCAGTCACAAGAGTCCCATCTATACAATAAATGTTTGTTTTGTTTGATAGTCCCTCTTTATGTCCCAAATGCTTGTTTTGCTCAGTAATCCACTGGCTCAAAGGCGGTCACGACATGCAGACAAATACATTCTAATAGTACCGGTAAAGTTCGTCGAAACATGTCAAACAATGTTTACAATTAATCCTCAGGTTGTCTATTGTCTAAATAATCGATAATATTTCAACCAGACAATAGCGTCTTCAATAGAAAAACAACGAACTGCGCGCAATCGGTCACACGCCCGAAACAGCTCTGGTTCATTCTACAGTCCACTTAGTAAATGGTCTCATTCTTCCTAATTTTTCAGAACACAAGTCTGAAACAATATCTAAAGACTGTTGACATCTAGTGGAAGCCATAGGAACTGCAATCTGGGTCCAATACATTACATACTGTATAGGCATTTAATTGAAAAGTACCCACATCAAAAATATCGCAGGTCCTGGATGGATTTTCCTCAGGTTTTTGCCTGCCATGTCAGTTCCGTTATACTCACAGACATTAGTTTAACAGTTTTGTAAACTTTATAGTGTTTTCTATCCAATACTACCATGCATATGCATATCCTAGCTTCTGGTCCTGAGTAACAGGCAGTTTAATTTGGGCACCTCATTCATCCAAAATTCTAAATACTGACCCCTACCTGAGAGAGGTTAAGAAGCGTAGTTTGGCGAGTCATGTTTCGGAGGATGCATGACTCAACCTTCACTTCCCGAGCCCATTGGCTGAGCGATGAGACAAGATCAAACTTGGGGAGGAAAAGGGGGTAAAAAAAAAGATGTTTCTTTGTTTACTTTGAACTACAGTCTGTTTTCACTCCAGTCACTACTGGCCATATCAATGCCGATGTCACAACTTCCACCGAAGTCGGTTCCTCTCCTTGTTCGGGCGGCGTTCGGCGGTCAGCGTCACCGGTCTTCTAGCCATCGTTGATCCACTTTTCACTTTCCATTTGTTTTGTCTTGTTTTCCTACACACCTGGTTTTAATTTCCCTAATTTATTGTTGTCTATTTAACCCTCTGTTCCCCCCATGTCTCTGTGTGGTATTGTTTGTTGTAGGTGCTTGTGCACATGTTTACTTGTGCGCGTCGGGATTTGTACCCATGTTGGTTATTTCTTTATGCCATTGGTTTTGATATTAAACTGCTCCGACTATTACCTAGTTCTGTTCTCCTGCGTCTGACTTCCCTGCCACCAGTTACGCACCCCTTACAGCCGATGGAAAGCTATAACTATATATATATTTGGGAGCAGAAGCAGTGAGCAGACATGTCTCCTTTCTCTTTATATTGGATCTTTTTCCGGCTCCTGTGAAACGTTTGGATGTGTGTAAAACCTTCCATATTCGTACATATTATACGCCCACTGGGACAAAATATGGTTCCTATAACTGTATTTAGACATAGCCTGTTTAAAACAAGTGGTGGTTTTGTTTTATTAGAACTTGATCAAATGTATTCACTGTCTTTTTAAGTCTCATCAATAGTGAATGTAATCCTACTTATTGACAACGTTTGGCTTGTCCATGGCTCAGACATAATGCATTTTACAGTAGGCCTAAATCAGTGCAAATGCTATGTTTACAATATATTTTGATATTGAAGCCATGCAATTACTGTTCATAAACATGGTCAACATATTTAGCAAATATGGGATAGGCCTACATTTTGTTTCTGTAGGCTATTTAACAAACTGTGTTATAACGGACTAACATTTCATGCAATATATAAAATACTGTAAATACACAACCTGAAGCAACCACATATGTAGCACGTTCTGATTGGCCAGTGAGACAGACAGAACAACAGGGAGGCCAACCAAATGGCTAGAGCAGAGGATCAGTTACGTTCTTATTGGCCAGTGAGGGGTCAAGCCTCTACACGCCTTCAACTTATTTATTCTTCAAAGCCCAGCCCTTTCTCGCCATCGCCAGCTACTACGCCCATAATTCTGGTTGTGAAAATAGCAAAAATATTCCTGACACACCCCCGAAACTTGTGTGCTACTGCCAGTGCTAAGATTTACCATTGAGTTAGGTTTGTTCAAATAGAGCCCTGGTTGTGTTAAACAGAAACCAATAGACATGAGAGAGAGGGGTACTAAGATCTCCATTGAGTTAGGTGTGTTCAAATAGAGCCCTGGTTGTGTTAAACAGAAACCAATAGAAATGAGAGAGAAGGGTATTAAGATCTCCATTGAGTTAGGTGTGTTCAAATAGAGCCCTGGTTGTGTTAAACAGAAACCAATAGAAATGAGAGAGAAGGGTACTAAGATCTCCATTGTGTTAAGCAGAAACCAATAGAAATGAGAGAGAAGGGTACTAAGATCTCCATTGTGTTAAACAGAAACCAATAGAAATGAGAGAGAAGGGTACTAAGATCTCCATTGTGTTAAACAGAAACCAATAGAAATGAGAGAGAAGGGGAATAAGATCTCCATTGTGTTAAACAGAAACCAATAGAAATGAGAGAGAAGGGTACTAAGATCTCCATTGTGTTAAACAGAAACCAATAGAAATGAGAGAGAAGGGTACTGAGATCTCCATTGAGTTAGGTTTGTTCAAATAGAGCCCTGGTTGTGTTAAACAGAAACCAATAGACATGAGAGAGAAGGGTACTAAGATCTCCATTGAGTTAGGTTTGTTCAAATAGAGCCCTGGTTGTGTTAAACAGAAACCAATAGACATGAGAGAGAGGGGCACTAAGATCTCCATTGTGTTAAACAGAAACCAATAGAAATGAGAGAGAGGGGTACTAAGATCTCCATTGTGTTAAACAGAAACCAATAGAAATGAGAGAGAAGGGTACTAAGATCTCCATTGTGTTAAACAGAAACCAATAGAAATGAGAGAGAAGGGTACTAAGATCTCCATTGTGTTAAACAGAAACCAATAGAAATGAGAGAGAAGGGTACTAAGATCTCCATTGTGTTAAACAGAAACCAATAGAAATGAGAGAGAAGGGTACTAAGATCTCCATTGTGTTAAACAGAAACCAATAGAAATGAGAGAGAAGGGTACTAAGATCTCCATTGTGTTAAACAGAAACCAATAGAAATGAGAGAGAAGGGTACTGAGATCTCCATTGTGGACACCAACAGTGGGTTGAAAAACCTGGGGGAAAAGAGAAAAGAGAAATACAGTAGAAAGAGAGGGAGTAGCGAGCGACATGGAGGGAGACAGATGAGGCCATAGAAAGCAATGACTGTGAGAGAGAATAGCTTTCTTAGCGGCTGTAACTGTCCTCGTCTCTCTGTCAGCGGATGTATTTAGCCCTGACCTTTGGGAGAGTACACGTCCTTCATTAGCTAAGAGTTTCACAGCTCCTCCATATGGACAGACAGTCAGTAGTTGTCAACAACAGAATGGGACAAGTGCCAAAACACTCCAGCTACATTGTGTTATTATATGGAGGGTTACAGACCAGTTAACTCGGCCTAAGACCCCTAGACTTAGCGAGTGCAACAATATTAATAGGCTAGTTTATTGGTTTTATAGCACATGGATTGAGGAAATGATAATTAAGGTCATTAAGAGATAGATTCAGTGCAACAGGGTATAGCGGGCGCACAGTTCAAATAAATAATCATAAAAATTATAAATACAAATTTTCAAGACTGTGTCCCTGTACTAAAACTGATATTTCTTATTAGTTTCGGAAGTTACAAGCCTGAAACCTTGAACATAGACTGCTGAAACCCTGTGGAAGCCATAGGAATTTAATCCTGGGATATAGAGTTGAGTGTGCCCTTATACTTGCCATTGTAAGAGCATAGTCTCTCTCTCAAAAAAAATCTGGTTGGTGTTTCTTTGGATTTTCTCCTACCATATCTATTGTGTTATATTCTCCTACATTATTTTAACATTTCTACAAACTTAAAAGTGTTTTATTACTAATGGTACCAGTTATATGTATATCCTGGCATCAGGTAATGAGCAACAGGTAGTTTACTTCGGGCACGTCATTCAGGCGGAAATTGAGAAAAAAGGGGCCTAGCCTTATTTTATTTCATAGTTGATTGTGTTTCAAACACACCTACATGTATGGGCACATGATGGCACATGATGGCACAACAGAAGACCTAAGTCAAGATGTCAGCATTCAGGCTGCATCAACGGTCCTGTTCGCACTTCCCCCAAACATCTGATACTTCTGCATTCACTGGTGCAAAAGGATGACTACTTTCATTAAACTCATGTTTTGAATCTTTGTTTGACACCGTATGCTTTTCCCCCTGCCTTGCTGTACCTTGTCACACAGACAAACCCTATATTCCAATACAATACAACTACTTTTAATATATTTAAAAAATCATCCGTTTATTAGGTACACCCATCTTGCCTCCAGAACAGCCTGAATTCTTCGGGCGTGCATTCTACAAAGTGTTGGAAACGTTTGTTACTCAATTGGTATCAAGGGAACTAACGTGTGCCAGTAAAACATTCCACACACCAGAACACCAGCCTGTACCATTGATACCAGGCAGGATGGGTCCATGGACTGATGTTACTTAGGCCAAATCCTAACTGAGCATGAAGCAACAGCAACCGAGATTTATCAGATCAGGAGATGTTTTTCTACTCAATTGTCCAGTGTTGGTGATCGTGGGCCCCCTGGAGACGCTTCTTCTTGTTTTTAGCTTAGGAGTAGAACCCGGTGTGGTCGTCTGCTGAAATAGCCCATCCATGACCAGGATTGACGAGTTGTGCGTTCTGAAATGTCGCTCTGCACACCACTGTTGTACAGCGCCGTTATCTCTCTGTTTGCGGACCCGCCTGTTGGCTAGCACGATTCTTGTCATTCTTCTTCGACCTCTCGTCAACAAGCTGACTGGATGTTTTTTGTTTGTTGCACCATTATCAGTAAACCATGGACAAGGTTGTATGTGAAAAGTCCAGGAGGGCTGCCATTTCTGCGATACTGGATCCGGGGCGCCTGGCACCGACAATCACACCACACTCAAAGTCACACAGGTCACTCGTTTTGCCTATTCTAACGTTCAATCTAACAGTAACTGAATTC